>NC_047110.1:8600241-8646164 GCF_902500255.1 Thalassophryne amazonica | reverse complement strand
ACTCACACCTCCAGCTACACTTCCAAATAAAACAAAAGCTCTTTAAAGAGAAACTATTTCATTATTTGAAAAAGCTGTTTAGTTATATATTTTAACATTAACTGAAAGAATCATTAAACATGTCCATGAAATCAGCGTTCGGTCAAAAAGACACTTGCACAGGTAGAAAGAAGCCCCACCCCTATTGTGCATTACGGTTTCTTTTTTTCTGGTTGAAAAGTAGATATGAATGAATGAATCTAAGAAAGACCCTTCAGCTGCTCCCTTGTTTGCACTCGGGTTCACCACAGCAAATCCAAACAACTTCACATTGCATGGAGAAATGTGGCAGGGTTGGGGTTCGAACTGGGAACCTTCCACACTGAGGCAAAGTGCACTAACCACTTGTCCACCAAGCCTGCTATATGAATGGATGAATGTACTAGACTTAAAATGTACACATTCATTTTCATGCTATTTTGTCTCAAAATAAATGTCCAAGGTTCCTTATAATGTTAATTAAGAAGTCATCTTATCTGAAGCAAGTTAGTTGTAATTTACAGATGAACAAAGGTTCTCAAAAAAAATTTTCTAACTCAAAACTATTTTAATTCCGAGTTTTATAATGTATGAAATGATTGTTTTTAACTTCAGAATGTACTATACAGTAATCAGAAAATCCTAAGTTAAAAAAAAAAACTCAGGATTTTCTTCAGAAAACTGTATATAAATTAGCAGTTCTGGGACACGTTTCTGCACTGAAGTCTTCTGTGTTTTGGCTTGATGCCTCATTTCTATTGGACAGCACGAAGGTACGTTAGTGCAAAGTGGTGAAAGTTGGATTGGGTTGAATTTTGACTGTTCTTCTTCTTCTTCCTCCTCCTCCAATTTGGTGTCAGTGTCACATGACCAATGGAGAAAAACGTGATTGGCTGAACTTCGGATGATTAAGTCACGGATCGATTGCTTCTCCCTGCGTTTCTATTCTTTGAGGTTGAATTTTTTTGAGGTTGTATTTTTCAGGTTGAATTTTTTTTTCAGATTGAATTTTTTGAGGTTGATTTTTTTTTTTTTTTTTTTTTTAGGTTGAATTTTTTGAGGCTGAATATTTTGATACTAAACAAATTCAACCTTACAAAATTCAACTTCAGACTGATTTTGATGCTAAAAAAATTCAACCTTAAAAATTTTGGTACTAAAAAAAATTCAACCTTAAAAATTCAATTTCAAACTCTGATGGCACAGATTTACTTCCATACAAGATGTCTCAGTCTCGGTTTGCATTTATGAAGTTCCACGCAGGTTGAAGGTAACAAGTGTTCAGGGTCTCATGCAGCAATCTCTTATAAACGTTAGGAAAGGCGTAAAAGTTAAATTTTTGGTCGTATAATGTTCATTTGCAATTGTTGTCATGTGGTTTCTCCATGTTGTTTTGATTGCAGTGCCTCTCTGGCGAGCGAGGGATTATGGGATACGTCAGTAGGGTGAATGGACAAGAAGACCCGCTGTAGGAAAAAGCGACATACGAGGTCTGTCCATAAAGTATCGTACCTTTTTATTTTTTTTTAAACTATATGGATTTGATTCATATGTTTTCACATCAGACAAGCTTGAACCCTTGTGCGCATGCGTGAGTTTTTCCACGCCTGTCTGTGACGTCATTTGCCTGTGAGCATGCCTTGTGGAAGGAGTGGTCCCGCCCCGTCGTCAGATTTTCATTGTCTGGAAATGGCGGAATGATTTGGGGTTTTTTTCCATCAGAATTTTTTCAGAAGCTGTTAGAGACTGGCACCTGGAAACTATTCGAAAAATGTATCTGGCTTTCGGTGAAAATTTTACGGGCTTCACAGAGAATAAGGTAGAATAAGGTCTGGTAGTACAGCTTTAAGGACCCCTTTAAGGACGCTCAGCGTGCCGCGCTCCGAGCTGCGACGACACGGCACAAGCCACCGGACCATTTCTGAGCTGATGGCTCTGTGGATACGAGACCGTCGTGTGCTCTTTCTCTGGTTATCACAAGCGCTGGACATCAGCCATTTTCTGGCAGATTTCACTTTTAACAAGAGATTTTGTTATGGAAAGCCACACGGAGGCTTCGCGCGTCACGACCGATTCGCTTTGGAAGCGAGACAAAGGAACACCTCCGTTTCGGCGTGTCAGAGGACAAGTTTGGACATGTCCAGCTCTCCACAATTTCACTGATACTTACTGGATTGGTAAGCGTTGAAAGCTGAGATAGACATGTATACTGAAGAAGTTACAATTTGACAAAGAACACATGAACCTACCTAAAGAGAAATAGTGCAACATTTTGTGGACTGATGAAAGCAAAATTGTTCTTTTTGGGTCTATAAGCCGCAGACAGTTGGTCAGATGACCCCCAAAAACTGAATTCAAGCCACAGTACGCTTTTAAGACAGTGAAGCCTGGTGGAGGCTGTTTCTCATACTATGGTGTCGGGTCTATTTATCACATACCAGGAATCATGAATCAGTTTGAATACATCAAAATACTTGAAGAAGTCATGTTGCCTTATGCTGAAGAGAAAAATGCCCAAGTGGGTGTTTCAACAAGACAATGACCCCAAACACACCAGCAAATGAGCAGTCTCTTGCTTCCAGACCAACAAGATTAAGGTTATGAGGTGGCCAGCCCAATCCCAGGATCTTAATCCAATAGAAAACCTGTGGGGTGACATCAAAAATACTGTTCCTGAGGAAAAACCAGGAAATGCAGAGGAATTGTAGCATGTAGTCTAGTGGTCCTGAACTTGAATACCTGTTCACAGGTGCCAGAAGTCAGTCGACCCCATGCAACACAGATGTGAATCAGTTCTCAGAAACAGTGGTTATACAACTAAATATTACTTCAGTGATTCACAGGAAAGATAAATCTTGAGCATTTTTCAGTTTATATAGTAAATGTTTGTGTTTATAAAGACTGTAATATTCCTTTTTCTTCACTTTCTGTAAAGTAATAACAAATTTGATACATTTTCTTCATGTTTTGATTTGGAATAGAATGTTTGGTGTCCCCACTACATTTGTGTGTATGGAAATTAAAGCTGTTATAAGGATTTTGAGCTTTATTTACTTTTTTAAACACACTGCTCTTATTTTGAACACAGCTGTATTTGGCGTAATGTCTTTGTTCCAACCAGTCTGCTGTAATTCAGGTGCAGGTGAGTGTTTGTGTGCGTCACATCTGACCCTGATTTTTACCTCCGCCAAGCAGTGGCGGTCCTAGCCTGTATGGCGCCCTGGACGAGCAGCCCCACCGGCGCCCCTCCAATGCAATCGCGGCAGCAGGGCATACTGCACTACTCCACTTGGGGGGTAATAAGCGCCCTCTGCCTACTGTGTGGTTTCTGCCATTGTCTGATAGACAGGTTTTAACTGGAGGATCCCCCCACCATCACAGGCACAGTCAGAATTTCTTTTCAATTTTTATTTGAAGAAACTTAAATATTACTATAAACATAACCAAAAACAAAAAACAAACTAATACTGCATAAGTTAAAAGTATAACACACAGATAAGAAAATAAATAATGTAGAAATAAATACAAAAATAAATGCAATAAAAATATTACTGCAAACAAACATCAAGACAAAAATAAACTGTAATACTGTGTAAGTTAAAAGTATAAAATACAAATAAAAAATAAATACTGTAGAAATAAAATAAAAAAATAAAAAAATAAAATAAAAATAAGGCATTTCTAAATTGCACCAATATAAAACCATTTAAGAAATTATGTGTACAATGGCACTTTGATAAACACATAAATCTCACTGCACAACTGGAGGAAGGTCTGAACTTTTTTATAGGACAATTTACAGTATTTCACATTTTGGGGAACAAAATGAATTGCACAACTGTTGTGTAAAGTCCTATCCTTCATTAATAATAACAGTAAGAGATAATGATTCAATAAGAGACTACTAACTACACTATTATTTTTCAAACAAGAAATACAAATTAAAATGTACAATTGAACATTGTAGAAAACCTATTTGCTGGTACTGTACTTTGAACAACAAGATATAGTTTAATTTGCAGCAGGTTGCAGCCTACGTAACATATTTCACACAACAAGAAATGACACAGCTTCTGCTTACCTTTTATCTTTTGCTCGTTTCTCCTCTTCTTTTCTCTTTTTCCTAAACTCCACACCTGATGGCTTTGCCCTTTTCTTTTCCATCTTCCATAATATGCACTGAAGCGAAATAGGTTATCACCCCCGCCCATCCCCAGGGTTGCCAGATTGACAGTTGCCAGCACCAACACAACAAAACCTCCTCCAAATCTCCAGAACCTGTTACCTGTCTGTCATACCATGGCAGAAATCTACATGCACCACACACCAGGCAGAGGGCGCTCATTACCCACAAGTGGAGTATAGCAGTAGGCACTGCTGCAGCGATTGCAATGCATTTGGGGGGACCGGGGGTCAGTCATGCCGCCCTGGGCGGCTGCCCATATCGCCCATATCAGAAACCACTTCTGCCGCCAAGGAGGTTATGTTTTCGATCGCGTCCGTTTGTTTGTTGGTTGGTTGGTTGGTTGGTTGGTTGGTTGGTTTGTTAGTTAGCAAGATTACTCAAAAAATCTTCAACGGATTTCAATTAAATTTTTACCAGGGGTGTATCTTGGCCTAACTTAGAAGTCATACAATTTTGGTAATTATCTGGAACACGATCCAGATCCAGTAATTTTTTTTTTTTTTTTTTTAAGGATTCTTTATCATTGCAGGATAGGGCCAATTTCAACATTTTTGCATCTAACTTCATGAAGACTTGTCACAAAGGCTGAACAAAAATTAAGTTACAACACAACAATAATTTAGCATTTGTTTCTCCTCATTGAATAAACTTAGAAAAAAAAAACGTGTAGTTCTTGCAGTTTCTCTTTATAAATACATTTGCTGAAGATCTATGGGTTTAACCCTCTGGGGCTGATGCCGTCGTATACGACAGCTGAGAACAAGCTTTACTAAATTATAAATAACTTTTTAATGATATGAGATAGAAACTTTTTTTTTGCTGAAAAGTTAACTCCGCAGACTTTCGAGAGCTGTGTGATGACGTGAGCAATGTGAGTGTTCAATCGGAATTGGTTCACCGTCATATGGTTTTCCAAAATCCAATCGTAGGGCAGATTCACCTCACGTGACACACCAAAGACTGTTTTTAGGAGTGATGTGTTACTAGTTTATTATTTGCTGTGTGTTTTGAATAAATGTGTGTGGAAAATGATTTCCCGCTTTACTTTTTCCTTTCTTATTTCTGATTGTAAACCTTTATTACACTTATAAAACACAACTATAGCATATATATTTTGAAAGTACAGGTTGTCCTGAAAAAAAAGAGACATAAAACTTGATTGTGGGATGCAGGGAGAGCTGTTAACAGCAATAATAAAACATTTATGCCAGGTGAGTGAACTGTCCAAAAAATGCCCTCAGACTCTAGAGGGTTAACCACTGAAACTAAACATGACAGTAGATGCGTGAAATGGCGTGGAATAAGTCTCTTTTCCAAAGGGTATTCCATGAGATGTCAGTGACCCTATGATCCTAGCTAGAAGCACTCTCCGAGTGCTAGTTATTGCTGCTCCTCCCAATAAACTGTAACCTCCACTTTTAAAAACTGCTTTTCACACCTTCACAACCACTTTGAAGCACTGGGTAAAGGATGCTTAAATTTTTATTTCTAAACTGCTTAGAAAGGTCCAAATTCCATATTTGCCACTTAAAATTGGTGTAATTTCTAGTTGGTGATGTGATTCATCTGGAAATTACCAGACCTTTTTTTCAATTCAAGGGAAAATTTTCAGGTTTTACGTTTGAATGGAAAAATTGAATGGAAACATCTCCAGTGAGACGCCACAGTGAAGAGGAAGTCTTCACGCCAAACATCTGAGACTGAAAAATAATGTGACGTGGAATCTCATTTATGGAGAGCCACTGATCTTAACACTGCAGCCAGTGAGAGACATCGTTCCACATTTTACTGCAATGTCCGTGGTGTTCTGAAAACAAAGGAGAAAGTGCACTGCCTTGATGAACTGCAAAGCAGATCACAGATGGAAACGTTTGTTGTTGTTGTTGTTTTTGTCTTCAGTGTTTTTACAAAAAAAACTAAGCCCTCAGTGAGTCTTTCATCCTATTGGGCAGAAATATTCTCCATTAATTCATTGTCAGTTGACATGATTCAAGTTACTTCAGTGACATCAAAATCTATTTTGGGATGAATATACTTCAAACTGTCTACACGAAGACTCTGTGTGTCTGTTTCTGCACTTTATCAGATGTTGAGGAATGACATTGACGTGTGTCTCACTGTCGGTCAACAAACCGATGAACTGCTTAGAGCTGAGTTTGTTTGTTTTGCAGTTTTTCCGTCTACACAAAGTGAATAAGAATCAAATTTAAAACACAAATCAGAGCTGCTAAGCTGAAAGCGACATTAGTAATTAATAATGAACACTAGGTGCAGCTTTACTTTATTCATGTTAAGACACTGTCAGCTGTGTGACGAACATACAACTTGTCAAATGTTTGGATAAATGTAGAGACAGAATGCAAATATATTTTTTGGTAAAGTCAAATGTTGTCCTTCTATCCTGGAATGTTACTGGACTTTGCAGCTGGACTCTGGATTTATGTCATTGATTGTAGAGTTGATCTGCCGCCTTTAGAGTGTTTTCTATTTGGCTAGATGTTGTGAAAGAGTTGTTCTTCAGCAAAGAAAGAATTGTTCTGTTGTCCACTGAAGGCCTGCTCTGTGGTCTTCTTGACTGTTTAGTATCACGCAGTAGGGGTGTCGGAAAAAATCGATTCACGTCTGAATCACGATTCTTATTTATTATGATTCTGAATCGATCCAAAATGTCCAAGAATCGATTTTTAAAAAGCATTTTATTAAACATTTCCTTGCTTACTCGCTGCATGTACTGTTTGTCAGGTAACAGCTTCCGTACTACAGCGTCTCCAAGCGGGTCTGGCATGCTTCAAACATTTGTGAGCTGAAGCTTAGCATGGTGGATGAAGAGCTAATTCAGCCAGCACTGTCTTTGCTGAAGGCAAATGTTTGGGCACATTTTGGATTTTATTATTTGCTGCGTAAGAAGGAGGTTGACATGACTTATGCAGTGTGCAAAATCTGCAAAATGAAAGTTAAGTACTTCGGAAACACTTCATATCCGCAAGCCCACATGCTGCGTCATCATCCGGAACTAAAAGGAGCGGAGCAGCGGTCTCTGCCGACTACTGACCAGCGCTTCGCTAAACTGCCAGCCAACTCCGAACGGGCAAAGCAGATAAGTAAATTTACATCTTTAGAATCACTTGATTAACCTTGTAAAGCTGCATTTTCTTAAACATAAACATTTTTTAAGTAATATAACTATTTCTCAGAGCTCTTTCAATCGAAAATCGATTCTGAATCAAATCGTCACCCCAAGAATCGGACTCGAATTGAATCGTGAGTTGTACGATTCACATCCCTATCACTCAGCTCAGCTCTGCATTTGTCCTTTTTTTAAAACACTGTTTTTATTGAGATTTTACTCAGATACACCACCAGTACAATTCAGCACCTTTTCGTAAGTACAAATCATTACAGCGGTGCAACAGTCCAGTTCCATCCTGTGGCACAGGCTACTGTATAAATAGAACATCAGATTTAATAGAACTATACTTAAAAAAAAATCAAACAACCACCACCAAACCAACACACACACACACACACACACACACACACACACACACACAAAGCTCTCTGACAAAATACACCAGTCAAATGATTTTTAGATTCCTTACAAATTTAAGGTCCTTCATTGTTTCATGTTGTGGGGCCGTATAAGCCACCGTGAGAGGGTTACACTTAGTGCTCAGTCGTCTTCTCCCACTAAATCCAGGTCTTTCACAAATAAAATAAACAATCCCCAAATCTCCTCAACCAAGTCTGATTTCCCTCTCTTCATATATGTTATTTTTCCCAGAGGTAAAACTTGTAACATTTGGTCTACTCAGTTTTTTCCAAAATAATACAATCAATTTTTTAGCATTTAAAAGGTACAGGTCTACCAATATTCATTCATTTGGGATATATGTGTGACCTGTGGAATAGGATCCTAAAATAAAAAGGGCAGGGTTCATCAAGAGATCTTTTGCGATAACATTTTCCATTGCTTTTGTAACTTCTTCCCAGAAAGCCTTGATTTTCCAACATTGCCACATACAATTAAATCTTTTCTTCCCTACATTTTGTGCACCAATCTGGGACATTGCTGTCATATTTATTTAACTGGTGTGATATAAGTTCACATTGTCCATTAATGTTGTAATAATCTTCATCTTGAATTAACTGTCAGAGTGCAAGTTTTATTCCAAATATGTTTCCATTCCTCTGGTGAGATCTCATCCGTCATGGCATTTAGACTCATCCTAATGAAACTCCTGAGTTGAAGGTATTTTTAAAAATATTCTTAACTATGTTATATTTACTTTTAAGTTCTTCGAATGATATATTATTGGAGTCAGGTAGATACAAGTCTTGAATCTTTCTCAGTCCCTTGGATGCCCATGTTTTAAATACAGCATCTGGCCTCCCCGGAGTGAAGTTTTGGTTTCCCCAAATTGGACTGTAGTAAGACAACACATTAGGATCTTTCATGAATTTTTTCACCTTAAACCACACTTGGATCATATTTCTAACGATTGGGTTGGCAGTTTATTTGATTAATTTTGACAGTTTATCTGCAGAGGGGCAGATTTAAATTTTCAGATTCCATTTCAGTCCATTGTGGGATGTTTCTTACTGCAAAGTAGAACTTAATTGTCCTTAATTGTGCAGCCCAATAATGCCAGCTTGTATTTGGGCTTTTCAAATCTCCCTTATCATAAGATAAATGCAGTAATGACAGTCTAACTCTAGCACAGTTATTCTCCCATATAAATCCTCTGAATAATTTTGAAATTTTCTGAAAGAAATCCTTGGTTGGGAAAGAGGAACATTTTGAAATAGATACAGTGTTTTAGGCAAAATCTTAATTTTCAAAATGTTCATTCTGCCAATCATGGACAAGGGACCATTAAAGGTTCATAGTTAATTTTAACTGTCAAATCAAGTCTCGGCCCAATTCGTATAAGTTGACTACCACTTTAAATGGAGAGGCCCCCCGGAAGCAAATGTTCTGTACTTTCCTCATTAAGTAGAAGGATTGAGGATTTTGTGCCATTAATCGTGTATTCTGAGATGCCACTAAACCAATAAATTAATTCATTCGCTGCCAGCTGTTTTCAGAGCAGAGAGCTCTGAAACCATTTTTGAGCATTGAGACTGATTTTTAAGGAGGCAGAGAATATTGAATTTTAGGACAATCTAAACACCAAAACTACCAAAAGATAGGGTAGACTCTTCTTTCATCAGTAAAAAAAGTTTGTTTCTACCTTGTTCCGTTCTTCAGTAATAAGCAGTAGAACATAGGATGGTTTCACCAAAAACAAGTTTTTCACCACAGAAAAGTGTTGTTGACACCAATATTTTCAGCTTTAGTGACACCTTACACATCTGAAAACTGGTTTCCTTCAATAAAACGGAAAAAACAACACTTAGAAAGGGCTTTTGATTCCAAAATAATGATGTACGAGGTCTGTTAGAAAAGTATCCGACCTTATTATTTTTTTCAAAAACCATATGGATTTGAATCACGTGTGATTACATCAGACATGCTTGAACCCTCGTCGGCATGCGAGAGTTTTTTCATGCCTGTCGGTTACGTCATTCGCCTGTGAGGAGTGAGGAGTGGCCCACTCTCTCATTGTTTTTTCATTGTTTAGGAATGGCTCAGAGACTGCTGCTTTGTTTGATAAAAAAATTTTTCAAAAACTGTAAGGCACAACTCAGTGGACACCATTTGATAAATTCAGCTGGTTTTCGGTAAAAATTTTAACGGCTGATGAGAGATTTTGGTCTGGTAGTCTCGCTTTAAGGACAGCGCCTGACGGCGATCTGCGCTTAGAGGCGGCAGCGTCTCGCTGTTTCAAGTTGAAAACTTCCACATTTCAGGCTCTGTTGACCCAGTAAGTCGTCAGAGAACAGAGAACTTTCAGAAGAAGTCAGCATGAGGAGTTTATTCGGACATTCCATTGTTAACGGACATTTTGTAATGAAGGAACGTGCGGGCAGAGTCGCATGTTGGGCCGGACCCGACCGCGGGGGGTCGCGACAGGAAAAACACTTCCGTTGGAAACCTTAACGGGCAGGTTGGAACATGCCCAAGCTGTTAAACAATTTCTCAGTTACTCATTTGTTGAAAGCCATCAAAAGCCGCCTGAATTTTACAAATGGTTTTCAACACGGAGGTGTTTTTCCTGTCACGGCGCACACACATTCGCCGAGTCGTCACGGAACCGACTCGGCAAATTTGCGCGCACGTCTTTCATTACAAAATGTCCTTAAACAGTGGAATGTCCACATAAAGTCCTCATGCTGGCCTCTTCTGAATCTTCTCTGTTCTCTCACGACGTCCTGGGTGAATTAAGCCTTAAATTAGGATGTTTTCAGGTCGAAACAGGCCGACGACGGCGCCTGGAAGCGCTGCGCGACGTCCCGCTCCGTGGGAAGTCCTTACAGTGACAGAAACACCCCATAATCTCTCATCAGCCGTTAAACTTTTGACCGAAAACCAGCTAAATTTCTCGAATAGTGTCCACTCGGATATTCCTCACAGGTTCAGAAAAAATTTTGAACAAAGGAATTCAGCCGAGAGGGCTGAACCACATCTCACTCAAGGCCTGCCCACAGGGAAATGATGTCACCGACACGCGTGAAAAAACTCACGCATGCGCACGAGGGTTCAAGCATGATTGGTGTAATCGCACGTCATTCAAATCCATATAGTAAAAAAAAAATAAAAGTGTCGGTTTCTTAACTAATACACCTCGTATTTACAAATGTAAATAGTTTTGATTTTTTGCAAAAAAACAAAAAATGGTACATCAGGTATATATGCATGTACTGTATGCTGTTGCAGCTACAGTGGTCCCTTGCTATACCGCGGTTCACCTTTCGCAGCCTCGCAGTTTCGCAGATTTTTTTTTTTTTGTGCAATTTTGCATGCTTCTTTTTTTCTTTTTTTTTTAACAGTGCATTGTGTTCTGCGTCCTCATCAGGTGGGCCGTTCGGCATCACCGCGATTGCTCTCGCTGCCTCCGATGCGCTTACTGAGTCTGCGGGCTCGGTAAGCACTGCAGTGGGCCACTCACACCCCCCCACTGTCTGCTGTGCGGAGCTGCAGCCAAAATCTGGCAACAGGTCCAGAGACTATGCTCGCTGTTTTGATGCAGAGCGCTCCATCAGCCCACAAGGATAGAATTCAGCAGCGTTGCATGGTCTCGGGAACCGCAGCCGCAGAGCTCCATGGCCACTGAGAGAAGTTTGTATCTTTTTAATGACTTGGATTCTTTGCGGGTCCCGCATCCGTCCCGCAACGGTAACACCGGAGGCAGTGAGCAAAGAAAGAGCACGCGCATTGTGTTCTGCATGTGTCTGTTTATAAGAATCTTCTCGCCCAGAATAAAAAAAAAAGCGCCAACAGCTACCCTTAACTGTGTTCTTCACTCGGAAGAAGACACCTGCACCGAGGTGTCACTCAGTGGAGAAACACGCTGCGGAGCGGGGCCACGACGAAGAGGCGCGGTCAGAGGAACTGTGAAATACTGGTCAGTCACTATTAATAATTTCTTATGTGTCCAACCTCGTAGGTTAATCGTTAAATTTAAATTTGTTAGTTCTAAAAGCCATCATAATTATTTATAGGAAAACGTTCTATTTTTATTTCTCAAACAAATGTTTGGGCCTGAAAACAGGTTTTGATCTTTGGTTTCATTCTATAATACTGGTCTTATTTTTCTACTATGTTTTGAACTTTGAGAGTGTTTACACAGGAGAGAAAAGTGAGAAAATGTGTGTAGTGAGGGGTTTTACAGCCTTAAAACATCTATAATAATTGTAAAAAATAACGCTGACTACTTCAGAACATAACTCCCGCGATAAACGAGGGACCACTGTATAGCCTAATGAATTTAGTGTGTGTGTGTGTGTGTGTGTGTGTGTGTGTGTGTGTGTGTGTGTGTGTGTGTGTTACCACCTGTCAGATCCCGTTATTATTTTTTTAGATACACGCGGCACACGCTCACCCTCCGATGAGTGCGTTTGTGTACTAAAAACCAGCTCTCCGTCTCTGGGGTCCGACCTTCGTGTCTCCACGGGTATTACCCGGCAGGGCTGCACAAAGGCTGTTCAAGCTGGTGGCGAGGAGATTCGACTAGCCGCTCACTGCCTCCATCCGGACGTCCACCCCGCTGACGCTGATCTCGCACCCCGGTCGAATAGCCTTCTCTGGAACCAGGATACGAGCCGGCCACGCCCGTTAATGGCAGCTCTCCTCTTATGGATCAGGGCTCTTGGAATGTTGCTAGATTTTGAATTTAGTGACTCGTACAGCGAGTCCCCAGGATGCGTTAATTTCATTAAAAACCAGACTAACCTTTTAGAGCACTTTTTGATGTTGTACACCCAATAAACTTTAACTTTTACACCTTAAGAAGCATCAATAAATCCAATGTCCGAGCCTTAACACTTTAACTGCATGCTTGGAAATTTATTGCAGGTTTTGCAAGTGCCGACAACATAATCAAAATAGGTTATATGATGATAATTTCACAACAAAAATTCAAATATAATCAGAATAATGATTGGCAGAGATTTTTGTTTTTGATTCAATAATGCTGTCTGATCTCACTTTGACTGGACTGGATTAACTTCTTAAAAATTTTTCTAGGAGTGAGGGAAGGAGGTTTTTGATGTTAAAATCCCCAGTTCGATGAACTTGATTTCCTCTTCATCAGCTATTAGTTGTTAGCTGACCACGATCCTTGTGTGATGTTGTGATCCTTCAGGAAATAAATCCACATAAGAGTTTATTCCTTCTTCAATCAACCAAAAGTTGATCTAATCCATTTTGGTATGATGTGATGTTCCTTGAGAGAGAAAACGTTGAAACTTCCTCACTCAGACTTAAGGCCAGTGATTATTCTCCAATGCTCTGCTACTCCGTGACTGTACGGCCTGAGTGGGAGTTGAAAACTCTCTCAAATGATCTCTTATGGCTCCAATCCTCTCACTCCACGATTCCAATTGCTGCTCACAAGATGGTCAAGTCTTGTGATCTCCTCCTAGCAGGGGAGAAGTGACAACAGCACCTCTCCCTGGAAGAATAACCCCGTTTCCTGGTGTTTTACAGTTTATATATGAGCTTGATTCTTTGTATTTAGATTAGCTTGGTTACCATGGGGATGCTGGTGACTCAAAACCTCCTCCCTTCTCCGTCCCTTACTGGAAGCCATCTGCAGCCCTTTGCCAGTAACTTATTTCTCAAGTTCCTCTTTTCTGTTAACACTTCAGCTTTTCTGAGAATTCATTCTTTTTAAATCATTTCTTTAGAATCACATCAATCATATTCAGTCATTTCATTACAACTCTCTTTCACATAAAAACAATTCATATGATCATATACAACATTTTCATTCCTTATTATTCATTTAATATTTTATCATCTTAATCATTTGATCAGTTGTTTATTATCAGCTCTTCTGGCCTCGCTTGCGACATCACTTAACTTCCTCTTTCTGACTGCACACTCTATCAAACCAACTTCTTCACTTCCTCTTCTGACTCTGCACTAAAAACAACTTCTTCACTTCCTCTTTCTTCTGACTGCAATGAAAAACAACTTCACTTCCTCTTTCTTCTGACTGCAATGAAAAACAACTTCTTCAATCATTCATTTCACTTATTTGTAACATACTTTTTCTAATCAACTCTTACTTTTATTACATTAATAGTTCATTTAATCATACTTGTTATGTTAGGATCATTCTTAGATATTACTTTTAACACATTAATACTTCATTTGATCATACTTTGTCATTTTAGAATCATCTTAGACATATTCCATCGTCTTCACCACTGAGTTCATTCCATGGGCCTCCCCATCTGCAATGGAAAAGTCCGGTATGACCTCACTTACTCCGGGAAAGTACCAAACACTGTCCAGTTTAATCCAACAGCATGTATATTAATCCCATGGCACGTACTATATTCCAAGATGAAAACAAGCTGAAAGCAAGCTTAAAGTCATCTTTCTTGACACACCCCTACACAGAATAGTTCCTCTTTGTGTGATAGTCTGTAAAACACTCTCCTGCATGCAAGGGGACGCAACACGACCTGCACCACATCTTAGTCTCACTGCGCCTGCCCCTGCGCGTGCAGACCCTACACCTCCTTGCTGGCCTTATCTTCCTGCTGGAGAGTGTCAGGTGTTGGAGCTTGTGTCTGTGGAGGTCTCCATCTAGCCTGGTCTCTGGGTCAGTCTTATATGGTGCTCTCAGTCGGCCTTACTCCACGTCCCCACCCCCCTCAACCTCCACATCTGAGCCTTCCTCTTCCTCCTCCTCTACCTGCTCTCCCACCTCATCCAACCCCTCCACATGTCCCTTTAGTGTCCAGGACTTCACTACCCTGTGAATGAACTCCAAGAGGGTTTTACACCCCCTGGGTTTCTGGCTCGGTACAGAACATAGGCGTTGAACATGCATAGCTGGAGGAGATAGTCTACAAACTTCTTGGGCCAGTTTAGTGACCTTTGTATGAAGGGGTAGTATGCAATATTTTGGTCCAACTTATCTACCGCATTCATGAAGGAGTTGTACACAACAATACACTCTGGCTTGAACTGAGTAACCTTGACTTTTTGTCCCTTCTGCCACACATCAACCCTCTGCATCCCATCTTGGTAGCAGGTTGTCACCATCTTCACCAACCGTTTGTCCTGCCACACTACTACCATCGCCCTGTCATTGTGCCATACAACTTTTTCCCCCACCTCCAGGTCAGTCTTTTCCAACTGCCTGATGATCTGAGGTTCCCCCCTATTCTTCCTCAGTGTTCCACAGACATTGGTTTGTGCTTCCAATAAACATTCACACAGTGGTACAGAATTGTAGAAATTGTCCATATACAATGTATAACCATGACCTGAGAGATGATCAAGGAGAGAGAACACAATGTTTGGCACATTACTAGCTTCCCCAATATAAGGCTTCATATTGAAGCAGTACCCTGTGGCAGAGTCACACAGTATGTAGGATTTGATTCCATATTTCACAGGTTTTTGTGGGTTGTGCGCCCTGAAAGATAGGTGCCCCCACCACAGCATCATACCCTCATCAATGCAAATGTTTTCCCCTGGATGATACAGCTCCTTGCACTTTTCCACAATGTAATCTAACACTGGGTGAACTTTGTACATTTTGTCAGTAACATCCTGTGATGCATTATCATTGTAATGAAGAAACCTCC
This sequence comes from Thalassophryne amazonica, assembly GCF_902500255.1. Classification (NCBI taxonomy): domain Eukaryota; kingdom Metazoa; phylum Chordata; class Actinopteri; order Batrachoidiformes; family Batrachoididae; genus Thalassophryne; species Thalassophryne amazonica. The sequence continues at coordinate 8,630,752 of NC_047110.1, read as the reverse complement.
ATGTAATCTGAAATCTGTTGCTTGACATGGTCTTGCTGAAATAGGGTGTGGCATCGACCTCTTCCACACTCCAGTACGTCGTCTGACGAGCAGAGAAATGTTAAGAGAGGTGCACATAGCACTTTTCCTGCACATTCTACTGTTTATGGAGATTTTGTTATGAAAAGACATGCGGAATTCGCGCATCAGGACGGAGCCGCTCATGGCGCGGAACAAAAGCACCTCCATGTTGGAAGTCTCACGGGACATGCCCAGCTCTTCCACCATTCGGAAGATTCAGATGGCTTTGGGTGTCTTTTCAGTCGAGTGAGTATCCAAGAAATTGTCGAAGAGCTGAGCATGTCACATGTCCTGTGAGACCAACACTGAGGTGCTTTTGTTCCGCGCCATTAGCGGCTCCGTGGCGAATTCCTCCGCTCCTGTTTTCATGACAAAATCTCCTTTAATAGTGGAATGTGCAGGAAAAGTGCTATGTGCACCTCTTCTGCCATTTCTCTGCTAGTCAGACGACGTCCCGGATCAACACAGCATTCAGTTTGGAAATGATCTGGTCGTTTCAGCCTGTCAATCGCCGCTCGGAGCGCGGCGCCATCCGCCATTGTGCGCCGTCTTTAATCCCGTTGTAATGGTCCTTAATCTGTGTGATCCCCATAAGATCTTCACCGAAAGCCATCTGAATTTTCCAAATGGTGTCCACCTGGCTGTCTCTCACAGTTTCTGGAAAAATTTGATGCACCGCTGCTCCAGCCGTTCAGACATTTCCCTCACAATGAAAATGCGACGAGGGGGGAGGACCAGTGCTCACTCAAAGCCTGCTCACAGGCGAATGACGCAACCGACAGGCGTGAAAAAACTCATGCATGCACACGAAGGTTCAAGCTTGGCTGATGCAATCACACGTGATTCAAATCCATAAGGTTATTGCAAAAAATAAAAAGGTCCGTTACTTTTCTAACAGACCTCGTATGTATGTATTTATTTATTTATTGCTGTGGTATGATGTTACCTTTTTTCCTCACACTGCCATCAGGCATGGGAGTGTGCTCTCTGCTCGATGCACAACCTGTAAATTATAGAAAATACATATACAATTACTGGGCTATAAAATATATGTGTACATAGGTTGTTTATTGCTGCAGTGTGATGTTGACAATTTATTTTTTACCTTTCTTCTTCATACTGCCAGGAGTGAGATCATAGAGATATATACTTTTATCATGAATTTATTTATTTTGTTCATGCATTTATTGTTGTGGTAGGCTATGATGTTAGTCGAAGTTCAGGTAATGTCCCAATCGTGGGAAATGAAGCAGATCAACCCGGGCCACGCATAGAGAGTAGGCCTAGCTCACAGCGCTTTTCACTACAGCCACAGCGTAGTTCTACAGACAGTAACGGCTCAGAGGAATTTAGCGAACCTGACCTGGATTGTTTGGATGAGTGGTTGCCGACTGTATCACCCAGAAGCAGCAAAGCCTCGTCGATGCTCCACGAAGACGTGAGGAAAGTAAGAACTAACTTTTGGTTTGATCGCTTGATTTGTTCTTCCCATCCCTCCTCTCAGCTCTCTCAGTTCATCTACCACCAGTTAGCCTAGGCTAACAATAACATATCTTGCCGCTAACGTTAGCCGAAGTAGATGTAAGGGATGTAAGATGTAAGGGAATTTTCAATTTACAGATAATGCATCCAGGCAATCCAGCAGAGCTCATACTCCTGTTGTTGACACTGCTAAGAAGAAAGGTTAGAAAATAAAAACTATTCTCCTCATCATACTGCAACAATTTTATTTGTATAAATGTACAGTGGGGAAGTATTTGATCCCGTCAGTTTTGCAAGTTTTCCCACCTACAAAGAATGGAGAGGTCTGTAATTTTTATCGTAGGTACACTTCAACTGTGAGAGACAGAATCTAAAAAAACAATCCATAAAATCACATTGTATGATTTTTAAATAATTCATTTGCATTTTATTGCATAAAATAAGTATATGACCCTCTACCAACCAGCAAGAATTCTGGCTCTCACAGACCTGTTAATTTTTCTTTAAGAATCCCTCTTATTCCTGCAGTCTTTATCTGTATTAATTGCACCTGTTTGAACTTGTTACCTGTATAAAAGACACCTGCTGACACACTCAATCAATCACACTCCAACCTGTCCACCATAGCCAAGACCAAAGAGCTGTCTAAGGACACCAGGGACAAAACTGTAGACCTGCACAAGGCTTGGATGGACTTCAGGACAACAGGCAAACAGCTTGGTAGATGACAACTGCTATGATTATTTATTAACAAGTGGAAGAAATACAAGATGACTGTTAATCTCCTTCGGTCTGGGATTGCATGCCAGATCTCACTTTGTGGGGTAAGGATGATTCTGAGAAAGCTCAGAACTACACAGGAGGACCTGGTCAATGACCTGAAGAGAGCTGGGACCACAGTCTCAAAGATTACATTAGTAACACATGATGCTGTCGCGGTTTAAAATCCTGCAGGGCAGCAAGGTCCCTCTGCTCAAGCCAGCACATGTCCAGGCCCGTTTGAAGTTCACCAGTGACCATCTGGATGATCCAGAGGAGCCATGGGAGAAGGTCATGTGGTCAGATGAGACCAAAATAGAGCTTTTTGGAATCAACTCCACTTACCATGTTTAGAGGATAAGAACATCCCCAAGAAAACCATCCCAACCGTGAAGCATGGGGGTGGAAACACCATACTCTGGGGTTGCTCTTCTGCAAAGGGGACAGGACAACTGCACCGTACTGAAGGGAGGATGGATGGGGTCATGTATTGTGAGATTTTGGCAAACAATCTCCTTCCCTCAGTAAGAGCATTGAAGATGGGTCATGGCTGGGTCTTCCAGTATGACAATGACCCCAAACACACAGCCAGGGCAACTAAGGAGGGGCTCCGTAAGAAGCATTTCAAGGTCATTTCAAGGTCCTGGAGTGGCCTGGCCAGTCTCCAGACCTGAACTCAATAGAAAATCTTTGGAGGGAGCTGAAACTCCAAACCTGAAAGATTTGGAGAAGATCTGTATGGAGGAGTGGACCAAAATCCCTGTTGCAGTGTTTGAAAACTTGGTCAAGAACTACAGGAAACAGACCAAGAAACATGACATGAAATACAGTCATAGTTATTCATGTTGGCGCAAATGATGTTAAGATGAAGCAGTCAGAAATTACAAAAATCAATATAGACAGGACTTGTGACCTTGCTAGAAGGTCATGTCGGCATCGATTAATAGTTTCTGGTCCCCTCCCCTCCCGGGGTGGTGATGAGGTTTTTAGCAGGCTGTTATTGTTAAATAAGTGGCTGGCACAGTTTTGTACACAACACGGTTTTGGTTTTGTCGATAACTGGCCTTCATTCTGGGGCCGGTGTGATCTGTTGATGCCAGATGGCTTTCACCCTACTAGAGAGGGAGTTGCCATCTTGTCCGCGAATATAGATAGGACTCTGCAGGGAGGGTAACACTTGGACTATACAGCAGGTCACAGAATATGGGATGAATGTGGGTGTGGGATCCACTAGTTTAGCAGGGAATTTAGTGCGGACAATCCAAGGTTCGGGGGGGAGATTTATCAGATTGAGACTGTGGCCTGCTCCTGTAGATGTGTTCGTAGAATTTCCAGGGGGATATGTTTTTCAAATTTAGTACCTATTACTACATTGGATGACATTGGAGTCGAGGATGTCCTGCTGGTTGTTCCTGCTGTATTAAATATTTCATGTCTGATGCTTGCGATCCGTGTGAAGTGTGTCAGGCCTAAACCTATTTTTAGGTATCTTAGAAATGTTATTTTGGAACCACCCATAAACCCAAATAGTCCAATTGCCAACTCTGCCAAGGTCCTTAGTTTGGTTCTTATAAATGTTAGATCATTGTCTTCAAAATCTATGTTGATCAATGATTTAATTGTGGATCACCATTTGGATATGATTGAACAGATACCTTTCTCTTATTCTCCTGTTGTCCGTGCTCATCTTTCATTGAAAGCACCACTTCCACCTACAGGGTCAGTTTGTCAGTACTTACACTGTATTTAGAACTCTGATATTTATTGACAAGCTTTGCTAGGTCGCTTCCTAGCCCATGCTGTTGAAAAACATAATTGACGTCTTTAGACATCTTTGGCAGTCAACGGTTGTGTTTGAATTGACGTCTATAGACGTCTTTGGCAGCCAATGAGTTAACTTCAGCAAGGCAGGGATGGTTCTGTCAAGGTGTGATATAAACAAAATAACATCATCTGCATAAAAAGCAAGTTTGTGTTCTACTTGTCCGATTTTTATTCCTGCAATCTCTGTGCTTTCCTGCACCGCTATAGCTAGAGGCTCCATCAATAAAGTGAATAAAAATGGTGACAAGGGACATCCTTGACAACACCCTCTTTCAATTGAAATTTGGTCTGATAAGTTCTTGTTCGTTAATATTTTAGCAGTAGGGTTACTATAAAATAACTGAATCCATTGTATAAAGTTGTTTTTATATCAAGTCTTTCCAGAACATTAAAAAGATAGGGTCACGCCACCCTGTCAAAGGCCTTTTCAGCATCTCACGACAGGAGGGCTCTAGCTGATGTGTCCTTCAAACCTTGAACAATGTTGCGGACTGTCCTAACATTATTAAACCCTTGGCGACCAAGTATGAACCCATTTTGATCCTTGTGTATGACACCGGGTTGTGTGTCCTTTATCTCCTTGCTAATAATTTGGATAAAAGTTTGAGATCTGAATTTAATAGACTTATTGGTCTCATACTGCACCTATTACTAGGTTCTTTCTTTTCTTGATTTTGGAAGCAATATTATGAATGCACCTGCCATTGATTTGGGTAGATAACCTGTTTGAAAAGCTTCCAGAAACATATCCATCATTGGCTGAAGTAATCTCCTCAGGTCCCGGCATTTTACCTGCCTTCATGCCATCTATAGCTATACCTACTTCTTTCAGTGTAAGGTTTGCCTCAAGTTGCTCAGCAAGCTCCTGTGAAATAGATATTTAACTGGTCCGTAAATACTCTTTGGGTTTGTGGATCAAATTCAGTTCGAGAATTATACAAGTTGTCATAATAATTTCAAAACCTGTTATGTATTTCTATAGGGTCTATTACTGTGTCACTGTTATAATTAATAATTGAAGTGATGGTCCTCTTCGTTTCTAGCTGTTTAATCTGCCAGGCTAAAAGTTTGCCAGGTTTCTCTCCTTGCTCGTAAAATGTTTGGTTGAGCCTGAGCGTACTAGAAGCTGCTCTAGTCACTGATATAATTTGTCGTACTCTGATCTCAAGAGCATTAGTTCTTTTCTTGCTTCAGGGGTATTGTTTCTAAATACTTCCCCTTGTAGAGTTCTAGCTCTTGTCTTTTCCAACGTGCTTCTCTGGATTTGAATGTAGTGCAACTAATGATGTTCCCCCTTAAATATGCCTTAAAGGCATTCCACCTAACTCCTGCTGACGGTTGTGTGGTGTTGTTACTAAAATAATGATCTATTTCTTCCCCCACATACTTAAAGTCTTTATCAAACACCCATGTCCAATTTAAACTCCACTGAGGTGGATCGCTAACAAGATTAACATCCGTGTATATTAGACAACATAAACCATGATCAGATATTAGAATACTGTCGTAGTAACAGGCTTATATTTTTGAAATCAATAACGCAGAAACTAAAAAGTTTCCAATACATAAGTATGTTTGAAAGGTGAATGAGTGACAGGAGTGAGCGAATCATTAGGTTTCAAATATTTCCAGATATCTAGTAGATTGAACTCTTTAATAACATGGTGAATAATCAGTCTGCTGTTGCTGTGAGTGTGGTCAGTTCCCGTAGATCTGTCTCTAAACAGAGCTAACGTACAGTTCCAGTCCCCAGCTATTATATATTCTCTTGGGAAGGATGCAAGCATAGGAAATAAATTTGTGTAGAATTCTGGTTCATCTACATTAGGGCCATATACATCTACTAGATTTAAGGTTGTTGACAGCAGTGAACCCTGAACAATCATGTATCTACCAAACTTATCCTTAATTCCATTAGAGACCTGATAGGGCATTGATTGATTTGCCAGTAAGAATCATCACTCCCCTGGTTTGTGAAGTAAAAGACGCTGCATAAATGCTTCTTTGCCATTTCCTACCAGTTTTTGTGTTGTCCTGTGACAGGGTGTGAGTCTCAATGTTCAAATTAGAGTCTTTTAGTTTATTCATTACTTGTTTAATTATCTTTACATTAGAATGTACATTGACCATAATGAACCATATTGAACAAACACAGATCTCCGGATCAGTCCACCAAGCTTTAAAGTTGTTATGAAATAAAAACTCTGTTGAATATGTGCTACTGTGCACATCTCACATTACTCAATATCAGCAAGTAAAAGGAAAGTCACTTGAATTTTTTTTCTTTATAATTTTACCGCTTTTTTTTTTTCATTAAAAAAATAAATAAGTAAATAAATTGAGGGCAATTTAATCTTACATTATATGCTGTTTGTATAAAGATGTGTTTGCTGAGCTTAATGTCACATAAAAGTGTAAACTCAAAATATCATCTCACCCTTGAGCCCAGGAAACAAAAAACATTCACTGAAGCGTATATGAATATGTCCATATACACATCAGCACCAGCATTCAGTATTTGTTCCTCCAGCTTCCTCCTTTATGTTGTTTATGAAGACTTGCACCCCAGTTGGACTGCTGACCGTGTGTGTTTGTTCCCTGTACGTTACCATCAGTTTGGCTGGAGGGACAAAGCCGTGTCTGAGGCCCAGGCTCTAAAGCTGCTGGCGAGCTGCGTCGTACTGCCTCCGTTGTTTGTGAACTTCAGTTGCGAGGTCGTTCTACAATCTCACATGCTGGTTTTTGTAAAGGATTTCCTTTTTAGTGATTGCTGCCTTAATCACAGCCATTTTATGCTTTTAGTTCACAAACCTCATAATCTTGATGGTGCTTCGTTGCCTCTCCTCGGCTCGACTCGGTGCAAGCTGTCCATCACTAGTGGACTCCACAGAGAGGACATGTCCAGCACCTCCGGTATCCAAGCTTCCAAAAAAGAGCAGGGGTCTGGGCCTTCAGCGCCTTCGGGGAGGTCCACCAGCCTCAGGTTGTTCAGTCGTGACCTGGTCTCAAAGTCAATCGTTTTCTCCCCCAGTACTTTATTTCTTTCTGTCAGCGTGCGAACCGTCCCCCGTAACTCAGCATGCTCATCCTCCACAGTTAACACTCGTATCTTTAATTGAACTATCCGTTCGGTACAGTCCATCAGGTCTTTCTTAGTTTCCTCGACGGCAGCCAGGATCCCATCCAGTCTTGTCGAAACCTCAGACTTTAAGCTGCTTATGGCTGGCAGAATTTCTCCTTTAGCCCCAGTGAGTTCATGGCTATTTTGTCCCAGAGCATCAGCATTGCTGCTTGCCTCAAGGCTAGCATGAGCCTGTCTGCTAACTTTATGCTTAAAGCTAAGTGCCCCGAAACCAGTCAGCATCACCTGCATCTGTGTTTTTCAGGAGAGGTTATGGTGTTATATATCAAGATTTACACAGGATTTCAGCGGAGCAGAGAAAAGTGTCACTTACTAGCATGTGGCCATAAGCGGAAGTCCTCGTATTTGTCCTTTTTAAGAATGGACCAAATTGTTATACAACCACTCCTAAAGTTTCTGCTATCTGTTGTCACCTTAATAATTTGCCTCCTGCTCTTGCATAAACACCTTTTGAATTTCATATCGTGACCATTCATGTGCTGAGTGTGCCACGGACTGTCGAGGGAAGAGGCCACAGTTGGTTCCACAACTTCAATAAGAGAGATGACGTTTAAACATGGCTGTAATTCCTAAAAGGTTGATGGGATATTTTTGGCCACTCACACAAATTATATCTGAGACTCGACAATCACATCTTTCCCAAATGCAGACATACCCGAGAGTCTGAGAGTCCTGCCACCATACAGGAGGGTGGAGTCGACATCAGCCTGTACCCTGTTGACAGCAGTGTGTGTGTGTGTGTGTGTGTGTGTGTGTGTGTGTGTGTGTGTGTGTGTGTGTGTGTGTGTGTGTGTGTGTGTGTGTGTGTGTGTGTGTGTGTTGTTTTTTGTGCCTGTAGGTTGGAGATATGGGAAACACAGAGAGTGCTGTGGTGCAGAAGCGACTGGCCCATTTCCGCCCTGAGGATCAGTCTTTGCTTGAGGGGACCTTCGACAAGCTCCAAGGAGCCAAAACGTCCACAGAAAAGGCAATAACACTTGAGATGTTACAGGTATGACTATTACAGCAGCAATGAGACAGATCCATGTAGGTGTCGTGTGTGACAGTGCAGTGATGCAAAACGTAAGTGCATTTGCCCCTCAAACAAACAGCTATTAGGGCTATTAGTAAAAAAAAAAAAAGTAGAAAAGGGGGTGTTCACAATAATAGCATCTGCTGTTGACGCTACAAACTCAAAACTATTATGTTCAAACTGCTTTTTTTTAAGCAATCCTGTGAATCACTAAACTAGTATTTAGTTGTATAACCACAGTTTTTCATGATTTCTTCACATCTGCGAGGCATTAATTTTGTTGGTTTGGAACCAAGATTTTGCTGGTTTACTAGTGTGCTTGGGGTCATTGTCTTGTTGAAACACCCGTTTCAAGGGCATGTCCTCTTCAGCATAAGGCAACATGACCTCTTCAAGTATTTTGACATATCCAAACTGATCCATGATACCTGGTATGCGATATATAGGCCCAACACCATAGTAGCAGAAACATGTACATATCATGATGCTTGCACCACCATGCTTCACTGTTTTCACTGTGAACTGTGGCTTGAATTCAGAGTTTGGGGGTCGTCTCACAAACTGTCTGCGGCCCTTGGACCCAAAAGGAACAATTTACTCTCATCAGTCCACAAAATATTCCTCCATTTCTCTTTAGGCCAGTTGATGTGTTCTTTGGCAAATTGTAACCTCTTCTGCACATGTGTTTTATTTAACAGAGGAACTTTGCGGGGGATTCTTGCAAATAAATTAGCTTCACACAGGCGTCTTCTAACTGTCACAGCATTTACAGGTAACTCCAGACCGTCTTTGATCATGCTGGAGCTGATCAATGGGTGAGCCTTTGCCATTCTGGTTATTCTTCTATCCATTTTGATGGTTGCTTTCCATTTTCTTCCACGCGTCTGTTTTTTTTGTCAATTTTAAAGCATTGTAGATCATTGTAGATGACCAGCCTATAATTTTTTGCACCTGCGTATACGTTTTCCCCTCTCCAATCAACTTTTTAATCAAACTACGCTGTTCTTCTGAACAATGTCTTGAACGTCCCATTTTCCTCAGACTTTCAAAGAGAAAAGCATGTTCAACAGGTGCTGGCTTCATCCTTAAATAGGGGACACCTGATTCACACCTGTTTGTTCCACAAAATTGACGAAGTCACTGACTGAATGCCACACTACTATTATTGTGAACACCCCCTTTTCTACTTTTTTTTTACTAATAGCCCAATATCATAGCCTTAAGAGTGTGCATATCATGAATGCTTGGTCTTGTTGGATTTGTGAGAATCTACTGAATCTACTGGTACCTTGTTTCCCATGTAACAATAAGAAATATACTCAAAACCTGGATTAATCTTTTTAGTCACATAGCACTACTATTATTCTGAACACTATACTGTATGTAAAAATGCCAGAACAAGCTCAGATTGCTTCTCCATTATTTTGAATTGGAATCACTGTGAGCTGCAATCGCTTCCTGTTTGCTCTTTAACGTCCTGCTTATGTCCTACCCTGTCTGGCCTCTTTGTTCCAGCGTAATATATATATAAGATATCTGAAATTCAGTTTGCGTTTATTAAATTCCATGCAGATTAAACATAGCAGACACAGATTATTTATTTGGAATATTTGCTTTGCAAATTTTCAGGGTCTCTACTGCCATCTCCTGGCCAGTTGTGTTCATGCCAGTATTCGTCCTAAGTATTGAGATATCCCATAATCCTTTGCACGCCAGAGAGTTGCTGCGGCCTCTTGATGCAGCTGATGAAAAGTAATAAAAATGTACATTTTGGTTGTATAATGTTCATTTACAATTGTCGTCATGTGTTTTCTCTCTGTGCTGTTTAAACCGCAGCAACTCTCTGGCACGCAAAGGATTATGGATTAGGGTCTGAGCGTCTGGGCGCCAGTAGATGTTCTATGCATTTTGACCCCGATTATATCAGACGGTTATCTAATCACAACTTAACTTTTGACTTTTGCAAATGGGTTTTTTAAACAAATAAAAAATGGCATATTTTACAAAAGCATATGTATATGTTATTTATTACCAACACACACATATTAACTTGTTGTTTTTTACATAGAATGAATGAGTCAACCAATCAGTGTAGGCTCATTTTACCCATAATCCCTTTGGCATCTGTCTGTGTTTGTTACAAAACTTCAGAACTACTGCATTATTTAAAATGAAAAGATATGTGTTATATTTTAACTTTGTGCAAATGACAGAAATGACATGAATGGAGTTATTCTATCCGGATTAATTTGATTCATAAATCAAAACCATAAGTCAAAACTGCTTTATTTTCCTTGGCCCCTGCCTCACGGCAGGACTACTGTATGCTGTTAAGAAATAAAGACTTTTGGTTTTTTTGTGTAGAGTTGAGTTTAGCTCCTCTCAACTGCTTCACTGCTGCAAAACATGTAGTAAACAGGATCTTCCAGCAGTGGGCAGGGCGCACAAAGACAGAAGTGCTGACTCATTGTTTGGGTTTGTGATCACCTTTGACGCTACCATAAGTGATTGTGGTGTTAAAACTCAAAATTGGCTTGTTAGTATTTGCAATTATACCAGAGACAATACTGAAAGATATCGGTTAGCTGTAGCTTCCGATAATTTTTTGTGTGGTTTATCAATTTAGCTCCATAAAAGATAACTTTTCAGTTAGCTGATTAGCTGTTATTGAAGCTAACTTTTTGGTCAGCTGTGACCACCACTAGTTACTGAGAAAACAAACACAAATGGCTGGTTTCCTTCAAACTTGATGAAAATCTTACTGGGATACTTATCCAGAGGTCATTAAATTGGAGTAGTTTGGTATATATATATATACTCAACAAAAATATAAACGCAACACTTTTGGTTTTGCTCCCATTTTGTATGAGATGAACTCAAAGATCTAAAACTTTTTCCACATACACAATATCACCATTTCCCTCAAATATTGTTCACAAACCAGTCTAAATCTGTGATAGTGAGCACTTCTCCTTTGCTGAGATAATCCATCCCACCTCACAGGTGTGCCATATCAAGATGCTGATTAGACACCATGATTAGTGCACAGGTGTGCCTTAGACTGCCCACAATAAAAGGCCACTCTGAAAGGTGCAATTTTGTTTTATTGGGGGGGATACCAGTCAGTATCTGGTGTGACCACCATTTGCCTCATGCAGTGCAACACATCTCCTTTGCATCATCCGTGAAGAGAACACCTCTCCAACGTGCCAAACGCCAGCGAATGTGAGCATTTGCCCACTCAAGTCGGTTACAACAACGAACTGGAGTCAGGTCGAGACCCCGATGAGGACGACGAGCATGCAGATGAGCTTCCCTGAGACGGTTTCTGGCAGTTTGTGCAGAAATTCTTTGGTTATGCAAACCGATTGTTTCAGCAGCTGTCCGAGTGGCTGGTCTCAGACGTCTTGGAGGTGAACATGCTGGATGTGGAGGTCCTGGGCTGGTGTGGTTACATGTGGTCTGTGGTTATGAGGCTGGTTGGATGTACTGCCAAATTCTCTGAAACGACTTTGGAGACGGCTTATGGTAGAGAAATGAACATTCAATACACGAGCAACAGCTCTGATTGACATTCCTGCTATCAGCATGCCAATTGCACGCTCCCTCAAATCTTGCGACATCTGTGGCATTATGCTGTGTGATAAAACTGCACCTTTCAGAGTGGCCTTTTATTGTGGGCAGTCTAAGGCACACCTGTGCACTAATCATGGTGTCTAATCAGCATCTTGGTATGGCACACCTGTGAGGTGGGATGGATTATCTCAGCAAAGGAGAAGTGCTCACTATCACAGATTTAGACTGGTTTGTGAACAATATTTGAGAGAAATGGTGATATTGTGTATGTGGAAAAAGATTTAGATCTTTGAGTTCATCTCATACAAAATGGGAGCAAAACCAAAAGTGTTGCGTTTATATTTTTGTTGAGTGTATATATATATATATATATATATATATATATATATAACCTGGATGGATGATCTACAGCAGTTCTCAGTCTGGTCCTCAAGTACCACAAACTTACACAGTTTCCATCTCTCCCTGCTGATCCGCTGAGCACACCTGAATGAGCAGGAAGAGATGGAGAATGTGTACTTGAGGACCAGATTGAGAACCACTGATCTAAAGCACATATTGATCAGCAAAATATTTGTAATTTATTTATATGTATGACTTTATAATGAAGCCATACATCAGCCCTCTGATGCCTTTCATTTCACATGCATGCATGCATAGCCAATGCCCGTACGTGTGTGGTCAGTGCCCGTACATGTATGGTCAGTGCCTGTATGTGTGTGGTCAGCGCCCGTACGTGTGTGGTCAGTGCCCGTACGTTTGTGGTCAGTGCCCGTATGTTTGTGGTCAGTGCCCGTACGTTTGTGGTCAGTGCCAGTAGGTGTGTGGTCAGTGCCAGTAGGTGTGTGGTCAGTGCCCGTACGTGTGTGGTCAGTGCCAGTAGGTGTGTGGTCAGTGCTCGTAGGTGTGTGGTCAGTGCCAGTAGGTGTGTGGTCAGTGCCAGTAGGTGTGTGGTCAGTGCCCGTACGTTTGTGGTCAGTGCCCGTACGTTTGTGGTCAGTGCCCGTATGTTTGTGGTCAGTGCCCGTACGTTTGTGGTCAGTGCCCGTACGTTTGTGGTCAGTGCCAGTATGTGTGTGGTCAGTGCCCGTACGTGTGTGGTCAGTGCCCGTACATTTGTGTTCAGTGCCCGTACGTTTGTGTTCAGTGCCAGTAGGTGTGTGGTCAGTGCCAGTAGGTGTGTGGTCAGTGCCCGTACGTGTGTGGTCAGTGCCAGTAGGTGTGTGGTCAGTGCTCGTACGTGTGTGGTCAGTGCCAGTAGGTGTGTGGTCAGTGCCAGTAGGTGTGTGGTCAGTTCCCGTACGTGTGTGGTCAGTGCCCGTAAGTGTGTGGTCAGTGCCCGTAGGTGTGTGGTCAGTGCCAGTAGGTGTGTGGTCAGTGCTCGTACGTGTGTGGTCAGTGCCAGTAGGTGTGTGGTCACATGCATGCATGCATAGCCAGTGCCCGTACGTGTGTGGCCAGTGCCCGTACGTGTGTGGTCAGTGCCAGTAGGTGTGTGGTCAGTGCCAGTAGGTGTGTGGTCAGTGCTCGTACGTGTGTGGTCAGTGCCAGTAGGTGTGTGGTCAGGTCAGTGCCCGTACATGTGTGGTGAGTGCCCGTAGGTGTGTGGTCAGTGCGCGTACGTGTGTGATCAGTGCCTGTACGTGTGTGATCAGTGCCCGTACGTGTGTGGTCAGTGCCCGTACGTGTGTGTGGTGAGTGCCCGTACGTGTGTGTGGTCAGTGCCCGTACGTGTGTGTGGTGAGTGCCCGTACGTGTGTGTGGTGAGTGCCCATACGTGTGTGGTGAGTGCCCGTACGTGTGTGGTGAGTGCCCGTACGTGTGTGGTCAGTGCCCATACGTGTGTGGTCAGTGCCCGTACGTGTGTGTGGTGAGTGCCCATACGTGTGTGGTGAGTGCCCGTACGTGTGTGGTGAGTGCCCGTACGTGTGTGGTGAGTGCCCGTACGTGTGTGGTGAGTGCCAGTAGGTGTGTGTGGTGAGTGCCCGTACGTGTGTGTGGTGAGTGCCCGTACGTGTGTGGTCAGTTCCCGTACGTGTGTGGTTAGTGCCAGTAGGTGTGTGATCAATGCCCGTAGGTGTGTGGTCAGTGCCCGTACGTGTGTGGTCAGTGCCCGTACGTGTGTGGTCAGTGCCAGTAGGTGTGTGGTCAGTGCCCGTACGTGTGTGGTCAGTTTCCGTACGTGTGTGGTCAGTGCCAATAGGTGTGTGGTCAGTGCCCGTAGGTGTGTGTGATCAGTGCCCGTAGGTGTGTGTGATCAGTGCCCGTACGTGTGTGTGGTCAGTGCCAGTAGGTTTGTGGTCAGTGTCTGTGTGAGATTTGACCTGTCCTCCAGGTGTTTTTGGCCCACCTGGACAGTTGACAACCTCTCTGGAATTAATAAATTACGGTGAAGAAAATTAAAGGGAATTTTTTTTTATTATGTTGGAAATTTATTTTTGATGTAGAATGTTAATTTTTTACAAAATAAAGAAAACATGTATTTATAATATATTGAATTCACACATGATTAGTATTTATTTTTGACCCATGGGCATCCATCTAGATGTATTTCTTCAAAGTTAAGATAAGGTAACTTTGTTTTTAAATAAGAGCCGTTATTATATTTGTGGAGCTTCTCCTGCATCACTTTAAAGGACGAGCGGCTGCTTTCATTTTCTGTCCTGCTGCTTTGTGTATGTTTGTTGCAGAAAAGCATTTTCTCATTTATTTGCAGTTTTGCACAATAAATGTCCTAAAACACATCTGTGCTATTGAAATATGTCCTCATAATATAGTTGAGTTTAGTAACAGCTGCCATTGCAGAAATTTACATTTTCAGAAAAACTATTCAACTGTGATGTGAGTGAGGGGTGAAAAAGCAGGCTGTGGTTCTCGGTCTTTTGCTTTCGGAGAAACTAACACTTCAATACATCACACATTTTCGAGAAATGTTGGTTTCTCTGATTGCAAAATTGAAAACATTAATATATGAAAAATATATGGAGAGTGAAAACACTTATTTCCATTGTGGTCCATTTAAAAAATCAATTGACAAAATACACTCAACAAAAATATAAACGCAACACTTTTGGTTTTGCTCCCATTTTGTATGAGATGAACTCAAAGATCTAAAACTTTTTCCACATACACAATATCACCATTTCCCTCAAATATTGTTCACAAACCAGTCTAAATCTGTGATAGTGAGCACTTCTCCTTTCCTGAGATAATCCATCCCACCTCACAGGTGTGCCATACCAAGATGCTGATTAGACACCATGATTAGTGCACAGGTGTGCCTTAGACTGTCCACAATAAAAGGCCACTCTGAAAGGTGCAGTTTTATCACACAGCACAATGCCACAGATGTCGCAAGATTTGAGGGAGCGTGCAATTGGCATGCTGACAGCAGGAATGTCAACCAGAGCTGTTGCTCGTGTATTGAATGTTCATTTCTCTACCATAAGCCGTCTCCAAAGGCGTTTCAGAGAATTTGGCAGTACATCCAACCAGCCTACCGCCAACCCGTTCACATTTCTAACCGTTTTTCCCCACTCAGCGACACACCCACCGAAGATCAAACTCTGGTTATTGGCGACTCTGTTTTGAGAAATGTGAAGTTAGCGACACCAGCAACCATAGTCAATTGTCGTCCGGGGGCCAGAGCAGGCGACATTGAAGGAAATTTGAAACTGCTGGCTAAGGCTAAGCGTAAATTTGGTAAGATTGTAATTCACGTCGGCAGTAATGACACCCGGTTACGCCAATCGGAGGTCACTAAAATTAACATTGAATCGGTGTGTAACTTTGCAAAAACAATGTCGGACTCTGTAGTTTTCTCTGGGCCCCTCCCCAGTCGGACCGGGAGTGACATGTTTAGCCGCGTGTTCTCCTTGAATTGCTGGCTGTCTGAGTGGTGTCCAAAAAATGAGGTGGGCTTCATAGATAATTGGCAAAGCTTCTGGGGAAAACCTGATCTTGTTAGGAGAGACGGCATCCATCCCACTTTGGATGGAGCAGCTCTCATTTCTAGAAATCTGGCCAATTTTCTTAAATCCTCCAAACCGTGACTATCCAGGGTTGGGACCAGGAAGCAGAGTTATAGTCTTACACACCTCTCTGCAGCTTCTCTCTCCCTGCCATCTGCTCATTACCCCATCCCCGTAGAGACGGTGCCTGCTCCGAGACCACCAATAACCAGTAAAAATCTATTTAAGCATAAAAATTCAAAAAGAAAACATAATATAGCACCTTCAACTGCACCACAGACTAAAACAGTTAAATGTGGTCTATTAAACATTAGGTCTCTCTCTTCTAAGTCCCTGTTAGTAAATTATATAATAATTGATCAACATATTGATTTATTCTGCCTTACAGAAACCTGGTTACAGCAGGATGAATATGTTAGTTTAAATGAGTCAACACCCCCGAGTCACACTAACTGCCAGAATGCACGTAGCACGGGCCGAGGCGGAGGATTAGCAGCAATCTTCCATTCCAGCTTATTAATTAATCAAAAACCTAGACAGAGCTTTAATTCATTTGAAAGCTTGAGTCTTAGTCTTGTCCATCCAAATTGGAAGTCCCAAAAACCAGTTTGATTTGTTATTATCTATCATCCACCTGGTCGTTACTGTGAGTTTCTCTGTGAATTTTCAGACCTTTTGTCTGACTTAGTGCTTAGCTCAGATAAGATAATTATAGTGGGCGATTTTAACATCCACACAGATGCTGAGAATGACAGCCTCAACACTGCATTTAATCTATTATTAGACTCAATTGGCTTTGCTCAAAATGTAAATGAGTCCACCCACCACTTTAATCATATCTTAGATCTTGTTCTGACTTATGGTATGGAAATTGAAGACTTAACAGTATTCCCTGAAAACTCCCTTCTGTCTGATCATTTCTTAATAACATTTACATTTACTCTGATGGACTACCCAGCAGTGGGGAATAAGTTTCATTACACTAGAAGTCTTTCAGAAAGCGCTGTAACTAGGTTTAAGGATATGATTCCTCCTTTATGTTCTCTAATGCCATATACCAACACAGTGCAGAGTAGTTACCTAAACTCTGTAAGTGAGATAGAGTATCTCGTCAGTAGTTTTACATCCTCATTGAAGACAACTTTGGATGCTGTAGCTCCTCTGAAAAAGAGAGCTTTGAATCAGAAGTGCCTGACTCCGTGGTATAACTCACAAACTCGCAGCTTAAAGCAGATAATCCATAAGTTGGAGAGGAAATGGCGTCTCACTAATTTAGAAGATCTTCACTTAGCCTGGAAAAAGAGTCTGTTGCTCTATAAAAAAGCCCTCCGTAAAGCTAGGACATCTTACTACTCAACACTAATTGAAGAAAATAAGAACAACCCCAGATTTCTTTTCAGCACTGTAGCCAGGCTGACAAAGAGTCAGAGCTCTATTGAGCTGAGTATTCCTTTAACTTTAACTAGTAATGACTTCATGACTTTCTTTGCTAATAAAATTTTAACTATTAGAGAAAGGATTACTCATAACCATCCCAAAGACGTATCATTATCTTTGGCTGCTTTCAGTGATGCCGGTATTTGGTTAGACTCTTTCTCTCCGACTGTTCTGAGTTATTTTCATTAGTTACTTCATCCAAACCATCAACATGTCTATTAGACCCCATTCCTACCAGGCTGCTCAAGGAAGCCCTACCTTTAATTAATGCTTCAATCTTAAATATGATCAATCTATCTTTATTAGTTGGCTATGTACCACAGGCTTTTAAGGTGGCAGTAATTAAACCATTACTTAAAAAGCCATCACTTGACCCAGCTATCTTAGCTAATTATAGGCCAATCTCCAACCTTCCTTTTCTCTCAAAAATTCTTGAAATGGTAGTTGTAAAACAGCTAACTGATCATCTGCAGAGGAATGGTCTATTTGAAGAGTTTCAGTCAGGTTTTAGAATTCATCATAGTACAGAAACAGCATTAGCGAAGGTTACAAATGATCTTCTTATGCAGACAGTGGACTCATCTCTGTGCTTGTTCTGTTAGACCTCAGTGCTGCTTTTGATACTGTTGACCATAAAATTTTATTACAGAGATTAGAGCATGCCATAGGTATTAAAGGCACTGCGCTGCGGTGGTTTGAATCATATTTATCTAATAGATTACAATTTGTTCATGTAAATGGGGAATCTTCTTCACAGACTAAGGTTAATTATGGAGTTCCACAAGGTTCTGTGCTAGGACCAATTTTTTTCACTTTATACATGTTTCCCTTAGGCAGTATTATTAGACGGCATTGCTTAAATTTTCATTGTTACGCAGATGATACCCAGCTTTATCTATCCATGAAGCCAGAGGACACACACCAATTAGCTAAACTGCAGGATTGTCTTACAGACATAAAGACATGGATGACCTCTAATTTCCTGCTTTTAAACTCAGATAAAACTGAAGTTATTGTACTTGGCCCCACAAATCTTAGAAACATGGTGTCTAACCAGATCCTTACACTGGATGGCATTACCCTGACCTCTAGTAATACTGTGAGAAATCTTGGAGTCATTTTTGATCAGGATATGTCATTCAATGCGCATATTAAACAAATATGTAGGACTGCTTTTTTGCATTTGCGCAATATCTCTAAAATTAGAAAGGTCTTGTCTCAGAGTGATGCTGAAAAACTAATTCATGCATTTATTTCCTCTAGGCTGGACTATTGTAATTCATTATTATCAGGTTGTCCTAAAAGTTCCCTGAAAAGCCTTCAGTTAATTCAAAATGCTGCAGCTAGAGTACTGACGGGGACTAGAAGGAGAGAGCATATTTCACCCATATTGGCCTCTCTTCATTGGCTTCCTGTTAATTCTAGAATAGAATTTAAAATTCTTCTTCTTACTTATAAGGTTTTGAATAATCAAGTCCCATCTTATCTTAGGGACCTCATAGTACCATATCACCCCAATAGAGCGCTTCGCTCTCAGACTGCAGGCTTACTTGTAGTTCCTAGGGTTTGTAAGAGTAGAATGGGAGGCAGAGCCTTCAGCTTTCAGGCTCCTCTCCTGTGGAACCAGCTCCCAATTCGGATTAGGGACACAGACACCCTCTCTACTTTTAAGATGAGGCTTAAAACTTTCCTTTTTGCTAAAGCTTATAGTTAGGGCTGGATCAGGTGACCCTGAACCATCCCTTAGTTATGCTGCTATAGACTTAGACTGCTGGGGGGTTCCCATGATGCACTGAGTGTTTCTTTCTCTTTTTGCTCTGTATGCACCACTCTGCATTTAATCATTAGTGATTGATCTCTGCTCCCCTCCACTCCACAGCATGTCTTTTTCCTGGTTCTCTCCCTCAGCCCCAACCAGTCCCAGCAGAAGACTGTCCCTCCCTGAGCCTGGTTCTGCTGGAGGTTTCTTCCTGTTAAAAGGGAGTTTTTCCTTCCCACTGTTGCCAAGTGCTTGCTCACAGGGGGTCGTTTTGACCGTTGGGGTTTTTCCGTAATTATTGTATGGCCTTGCCTTACAATATAAAGCGCCTTGGGGCAACTGTTTGTTGTGATTTGGCGCTATATAAATAAAATTGATTTGATTTGATTTGACTGGTAACAGTCAAAACTGACTGACCTGACTCAAAAAATAATACTACTAATAATACTCAAAAATAATACAAATAATACTGATAATAATAATGTGTATATGATAACAAGAACGTAAACAATTTATAAATACATTAAGATAATTAATTAACATTAAAAAGTTACATAATTAACATGAAAACAAAAGGGTTGAGTTCTTCTAAAAGCTGTTTAAAAACATTGTGGACTCACACTTCATTCCAACTCATTATAGAGACTTTGCTTTATTTATTACCACCCTTGAAAAATGTCAGCTACTTATTTTATAAACACTGGAGCCCGTGGATCCCCACGGACAAAACGCTCGTGTTTTATGATATATAAACTTATCATCAGCTTTTCCTTTGGTATAATGCAGAGTGGCTGAACCTGAGAGTTTAGTGAAAGTGCAGAGAAGAGGTGACGCTGCTCTCTGCTTTTATTTCACTGGACAGTTACATCACGATCTTTTCTGTTTGTACCTCGGACAAGAAATAAATAATTTCTGCCTTCATGAATCCCCTTTGCCTGTCCCAGGCCTCGATGGGTTGCGTGGTGTCAGACTCCATGGTGAAGAGGGTCTACCGGTGCATGTGTAGCATCGACGGCGGCCTGGCGGCCTCCACGTCCTCGGGGATGTCCGTCTCCTCTGCAGCTTCAGGGGTGAGCCGAGAGCAGCTTCTCATCTTCCTGGCAGACATCCTGCGAGGCACCGCAGAGAAACGGGCTCCTCTGGTCATGGCCTTGTCCCAGGACGGAGCAGGGCCGTCGGTGCATGTCACGTGTCAGCAGGTGGCAGAGGTGAGTCCAAGGCAAAATATAGCAGGAGTGATTTTTGGAAGGTGAAGGGAGTATTTAAAGGCAGGAAGAAAAGGGGGCGAGACCAGCGGTGAAAGTAAGATTAGATTCTTGCAGGAACTGTGCCTCTCAAAAAATGTTTGCGAGCATATTGAAGACATTGTAGGCTACTGTAACCTGCTACAAAGGATAACGTCTGTCCAGCACAGTACAGTCTACTTCACCACGACACAGGCTGCACGTTCTGTTGATTAATTTCATGTATTCATCAAATTTACATTTATTTCAGAGAAAATTTCTTCAAAATAAAGCCAGAAAAATACAGACTGGGATGCAGAGACCCTCCAGCACAGTAGAGCTGCCACAGTTCATTGAGGCATATAAAGACGTGTTTTGGAGCTCTACAGACTCTGTGAAATAGCAGTTGTGATCCCAGTGAGTACTGCTTCTTGTGAATGGAGTTTTTCTTAGTTATAACATTTGAAAACATGCCTCAGACCCACCATGAATGATAAGAGATGAAGGACAGCATTGAGTCGAGGAGGGCAAAGACATCGAGTCATCACTCATTTGTTGATCAGTTTGCCAGAAGAGTGAAGAATACAGTTGCTGTAATAGTAAAGCGTCAATGTATTTATATATTTTTTGACTGAGAAACTGAACCAAGGCTGCACCTAACAGTTATTTTCATTGTCAATCCATGTGCTTATTATTTTCTCAAGTCAATACAGTCTGTAAAGTGTTTTTTTTTTTTTCTTTTTCTTTTTTTTTTTTTTTTGTCTCAAATCTGATAGAATCCATTCACTTTGTTTACAACGGTTAAACACTAGTTTTATGAAAATAAAAATAAATCAAATAAGATTTCAAATCTTTGTGTTTTTTGCCCCGGGTTCACTGTTCCCCTCTGACAAACCCTGGCCCCTGATGTATTCTGCACAGGACGCAACGTGTGTGCAGGTGCTAATTCAGAAGGCAGAATAACGCACCATTCGTGCGCTCCGAAAAAGATCAGTTTGTGTTGGTGTTGTGAATCAAACTTCTAACTCTTTAAAAATGCAAAAGTAACTGGAGACAGACACAAAGCATCCTACCTTTTTTGGCTGTTGTTGCTGGAAGTTCCTCTTTTCTTTCCTCTCCGATGATTTTATTACGTCCTTGGCAGACGTCATAAAGGCTGAATACTTGCTAAATTATGGAGCCAGTTCATTTTAGTACACAAAAGAAAATCTTTAAAGTAAGGCATTTCAAATCTTTAAAGTGGGCAGCACGGTGGATTAGTGGTTAGCACTGTTGCCTCACAGCAAGAAGGTCATGGGATCGACTCCCACTTGCGGCTTTTCTGTGTGGAGTTTGCGTGTTCTCCCTGTGTTTGTGTGGGTTTCCTCTGGGTGCTCCGGCTTCCTCCCACATCCAAAGACACGCAGGTTAAGCCTGGGTCCCACCAAATAATAACCCATGAATAATGAGCCATGCATGGGTGTGTCAGCGATTATTCGAAGAATAACCCACATTTTCATCTATCACATATCCGCTATGAAGATGCCTCTATGTGCCTCTCTGTACCTTGCATGTGCCACGTAGCAGCCTCAAGTGAGCCACGACCAACCTGTGCGCCAGGCTGTGCGTCAGATTGCTGTCCACCTGTAATGCACCAGACCAGCTAGAACCAAACCAAGGGTTCCTGAACAGCCGCCTCTGTGCTCCTCACTGGCTCCGCCGCTTGCTGGCTTTATTTCTTCTGCGGCTTTAAACACACTCACCGTGATCCCACTTTTAACTTTATGTTTGTCACTGTTTCACTTTTTTGCACATGCTGCTGTTCTCCATTCCTGCAGCGCGGCCTCTGTGCTCCTTCTTACTGGCTTCCTTTCCATCTGTGGCTTGCTGGCTTTATTTTTTCCCTGCTTTAAACACAGTCATTTTCACACCGTGATCCCACTTTTAACTTTGTGTTCATCCATTTATTTCTGCAAAATCGCTCTGTTGCGCACGGTGCCATTCTGCATACACAATGAGATGAGGTGGCCTCTTTAATTATGTACACCTGTGGATCACTTTAAAAAAAATATATATATATACAGTGAGGAAAATAAGTATTTGAACACCCTGCGATTTTGCAAGTTCTCCCACTTAGAAATCATAGAGGGGTCTGAAATTTTCATCTTAGGTGCATGTCCACTGTGAGAGACATAATCTAAAAAAAATCCGG
Organism: Thalassophryne amazonica; assembly: GCF_902500255.1. NCBI lineage: Eukaryota > Metazoa > Chordata > Actinopteri > Batrachoidiformes > Batrachoididae > Thalassophryne > Thalassophryne amazonica. Next base: position 8,608,316 of record NC_047110.1, on the reverse strand, counting down.
AAATCACAATGTGTGATTTTTAAATAATTTATTTGTATGTTACTGCTGCAAATAAGTATTTGAACACCTGTGAAAATCAATGTTAATATTTGGTACAGTAGCCTTTGTTTGCAATTACAGAGGTCAAACGTTTCCTGTAGTTTTTCACCAGGTTCGCACACACTGCAGCAGGGATTTTGGTCCACTCCTCCATACAGATCTTCTCTAGATCTTTCAGGTTTGGAATTTCAGCTCCCTCCAAAGATTTTCTATTGAGTTCAGGTCTGGTGACTGGCCAGGCCACTCCAGGACCTTGAAATGCTTCTTACGGAGCCCCTCCTTAGTTGCCCTGGCTGTGTGTTTGGGGTCAGTGTCATGCTGGAAGAACCAGCCATGACCCATCTTCAATGCTCTTACTGAGGGAAGGAGGTTGTTTGCCAAAATCTCACAATACATGACCCCATCCAACCTCCCTTCGATACAGTGCAGTCGTCCTGTCCCCTTTGCAGAAGAGCACCCCCAGAGTATGATGTTTCCACCCCCATGCTTCACGGTTGGGATGGTTTTCTTGGGGTTGTTCTCATCCTCTAAACATGGTAAGTGGAGTTGATTCCAAAAAGCTCTATTTTGGTCTCATCTGACCACATGACCTTCTCCCATGCCTCCTCTGGATCATCCAGATGGTCACTGGTGAACTTCAAACGGGCCTGGACATGTGCTGGCTTGAGCAGGGGGACCTTGCTGCCCTGCAGGATTTTAAACCACGACAGCATCATATGTTACTAATGTAATCTTTGTGACTGTGGTCCCAGCTCTCTTCAGGTCATTGACCAGGTCCTCCTGTGTAGTTCTGAGCTTTCTCAGAATCATCCTTACCCCACAAAGTGAGATCTTGCATGGAATCCCAGACCGAGGGAGATTAACAGTCATCTTGTGTTTCTTCCACTTTCTAATAAATAATCATAACAGTTGTTGTCTTCTACCAAGCTGCTTTCTTGTTGTCCTGTAGTCCATCCCAGCCTTGTGCAGGTCTACAGTTTTGTCCCTGGTGTCCTTGGACAGCTCTTTAGTCTTAGCTATGGTGGACAGGTTGGAGTGTGATTGACTGAGTGTGTGAACAGGTGTCTTTTATACAGGTAACAAGTTCAAACAGGTGCAGTTAATACAGGTAAAGAGTGCAGAAAAAGAGGGCTTCTTAAAGAAAAATTAACAGGTCTGTGTGAGCCAGAATTCTTGCTGGTTGGTAGGTGTTCAAATACTTATTTGCAGCAGTAACATACAAATAAAAAAAATGATACATTGTGATTTCCGGATTTCTTTTTTTTAGATTATGTCTCTCACAATGGACATGCACCTAAGATGAAAATTTCAGACCCCTCCATGATTTTGAAGTGGGAGAACTTGCAAAATCGCAGCATGTTCAAATACGTATTTCCTCACTGTATATATATATATATATATATATATATATATATGTATATATATATATATATATATATAAAATTGTGTTATGTCTTCAAAATCAGTCTTTTGCACGCTGTCCTTCTGTGTTGCTGCACAGCTCTGTGCTGCTTCACTGGAGTTATTTCTTCCACGGCTTTAAACACAGCCACTTTTACACAGTCATCCAAATTTTAACTTTGTGTTTGTCCAATATTGACTGAAAAATCACTCTTTTGTGAGCTGGCATTCTGCCTTTGGAGCGGGATGAGTCACTGCGTCAGTGCACAGTGTGCACACACAGCAGAGCTCATGTGATCCATTAACAAGATATTAAATCAACTATAGACATACTTTTACAGCTAGGAACTGTTTTATCAAGCTATAAAAACATTTAAAATAGTTACCTTAAGCTGTTCAAAATACATTCCACATGGAACAGGAATAGAGAGGGAAAAAAAGCATCCAGATGAAACAGTCCTCTGTGATTCCAGAAGCGATTAGAGGTGTTTCCAGCATCCAAGGTTTGGCAGAAAATGATTAATCCGCTGCAAAATAATTATTTTATATACAGCGTCTAGCGCAGAGAGCAGGTGGAATTGTGTGCACAAGAGGGCAGCTGCTCCAAAAATAGCCTCTCAGGTCCTGCGTAGCTGCCAGGTGCACGGATAATGGGATTTAACAGACTCGTAAGTAAGTCATCGTAGTAACTCGTACACAAACTGCCCCACACTGTTGTTGCTAAATTTTGAACTTCTTGAAATTAGCGCCATGCTCAGAGAGGAGCCTCGTTAACTGAAGATAATGCCTCTAAGAGCCACTCAGAGCCACCGTTCTCCCACGATAGTTGAAGAAACCCTCTCATAGCAAAGAAAACATGCTACATGGCTCATTATTCATCCTTCATTATTCGGTGGGACCCAGGCTTTAGATGAACTGGAAACTTTGTAATTGTCCAGGTCTCCCTTGCAAACGAGGTGTCGATCTTAACAGGACTAACTTGGTTAAATAAAGATTAAATTAAATGTCCAGTCCAAAGATAAGTTCCAGTCAGTGTTCAAAGGTGGAAACGAGTCTGAAGTCTTTGTTCTTAGGTCAGTTTTCTTGAGAGCAGAGTTTTTGCAGAATTTTTGCAGGTTTTGGAGAAATACACTAAATTTAGCAAATAAACCTTCATTAAATTTAAATCATGTTGTTAACTAGCGTGCTGACTACCCATTACTTTGTGATGGTCAGTGCTACTATTGATCATAACTATTAATCTGTATCTGTACCAATGTATCAGATACAGAAAACTTTATTAATCCCAGAATCCAGACAGATTCTTGAGTTCAAGCTGCTCCATCCTGAGTGTCACTGTGACTCCAGGTGACCTGTAGAAACCTGAACATGAGACCGGTGTAACAGTATTCCACCACCACCACCCCTGAAAGGCAACATTCCTACAGGGCAGCACTGATTACAGTTTACCCAAACCTTGATAAGGCTCGATCAGGACAGAGCAGCCTTTAAACTCTATATTTCATAGATATTTTATGGTCCCAGATGAAGCACACTTTGATTGATGGTGAACAATGTTGGTACTCTTTCTGTATCCTAGGACAACTTCTTCCCCCCAAGGGGGGGGGTGGATATCCAGGGGGAAGATAAACTGGGACACTGGGCCCCAGGATTAGAACTCCTCAGTCACTCCAACACTCAAAACTGCGAGTGTCGCCTGGACCTGTAACGGAAATCCACTGGTCACTTTGGTCACTTTCCTTTCTCCCACTTTATAACATCAAGCTCACTGACTTCATCTTTTCTTCTTCTTTTCCCTCAGTTTGTCCAGGATTTGATCTCTGCTGTGGTTCAGGTTCTGGTCCACAGAGGGCGGCTGCAGGGCTGGGAGCCAGGGAGGATGGGTGACACCTCGCTGGGCGTTAAACTCCTGGCAGAACAGATGTGTTCTGAACTCAGGCCTTCAGGTAAACAAGCACCCCCCCCCCAAACAGTCTTTAAGTTGTTGTATTTTTTTTAAATAATTTATATAAGTTTGTTAGTTCCATTAAGTTTAAAGCCCTGTTTTTCCAGACAGACTTGGACAGAGACAGCAACAGACACAACATAAACACATAAAACAACAAAGGCCTAAAATTGTAATCAGCCAAAGTGCAGGAAGACAAACCACAGTGTTCTGGATGTGCGTGTCCTTTTTGACCTTCAGACCAGGGCTGCTGGGATGTGTCCTGTTTGGAGGACTGGATCTTCAGAGTCCCTCAAGTGTCCCTGTACTTGGAGACGCTCGTCTCTGAGGGTGTGAATATTTCTCTGAGCTGCCGCTCAGCCGTCACTCTGCTGCCCGCCTGCACCGACACGCCATGGAACGAGCTGCGCTGCCTGCTGGACCCGCCCACCGTCATGTTTCTGACAACGCTGGTCAGTAAACAAACATTTGTTTAGTCACTGACTTTGGAATATCAATTCAGAACTGCATCTGATTGTTTGATAATTGATTAATGACATTGATTAGTCAAGTATTCTTGTTCGCATCTGGTTCATGTGCTCACAAACAAGATGAGAAAACTGAAGGAAATTTACTCAATGATTCTTAATGAATTACTGGAAAGAAACAAACATACGAGTAAAAGAAAGCTGTGTGGTTAGTTCTCTGGCTCTCTCTGTGTCTGTCTGTCTCTCTCTCTCTGTCTGTCTGTCTCTTTCTCTCTGTCTGTCTGTCTGTCTCTCTCCGTCTCTCTCTCTCTGTCTGTCTGTCTCTTTCGCTGTCTCTCTCTCTCTGTCTGTCTACAGGAGTAACTCTGTCTGCTTAAGCATGTAAACGGGTTATTCCTAATGATTCAGAAACCGTAATATTGACCTTAACCCGAATATTAACAGCATGTAAACGTAGTCAGTGGTGGGAGGCCAGCAAAACTCAGGTTTGGGTTTTGTGTCAACAGTACACTTCCTATTCCACAGCTAGAGTCAGGGTAGCCATGGCAACACTCGAGAATGACATTCTGAACATTCAGGCCAACCTACATACAGCTGGGGCTCCCGACCAGCACGGCCTGCTGCAGGGGAAGAGGGCGGAGCTGGGTGCCCTGTTACATGAGAGGGTGAAAGGGGCGATGGTGAGGGCTCGCTTTGCGAACATCAGGGACATGGATGGACCCAGTTCCTTCTTCTTCAATCTGGAGAAGAGGACCTCTCATCAGAAGGTGATGATCTATGAGACGGGAACCTCTGCAAAAGTGAACAAGGAGAAGAGTGAGGCTGTCCTGATGGGGAGGTGGCAGGAAGGGGCTGCTCCCTGTCTGCCACATGGTCTGCGGTGGGGAGTGGAGGGTTTGAAAGTTCTGGGTGTGTTTTTGGGGACGGATGGGTATTGTCGGAGGAATTTGGAGGGCTTTGTGGAGAAGGTGTGTGCCAGACTGTCCAAATGGCAATAGTTTCTTCCCCAGATGTCCTATAGGGGGCGGGTTCTGGTCACTAATAACTTGGTTGCTTCGGCACTATGGCACAGACTGTCTGTCCTCCCTCCACCACGGGGCCTTATTCAGCAGTTGCAGTGGTTACTGGTGGACTTTTTCTGGTCAGGCCATCACTGGATGAGAGCTCCCTTGTTGTACATGCCGCTTCATGAAGGAGGACAGGGGCTGGTGGACATTTCTGCTTGGATGTTGACCTTCAGGTTGCAGGCTGCTCAGAGACTGTTGTATACCTCGGGATTAAGCTGGCAGGATACAGCATGTGTCCTGCTGAGGAGGGAAGCTGTTCTTGGGTATGACAAACATCTGTTCCTCCTACATAGGCGGGATGTCATCGGGACGTGCACCTCGGCTTTTTACCAGTCAGTTCTCCAGGCATGGCAGGTCCTCTCTGTGTGCAGGGACAACATAGGCACACCTGGGATGTGGCTGTTTGAGGAGCTTCTTTTCTTCAATAACTTTGTTAGCTCTCCTGGGTTGTCTTCTGCCACTCTGCGGTCCTACCTGAGGGAGGCGGGGTGCACCAAATTGCGCCATCTACTGCGCACATCTGTTGGGAGGCTGGCGGAGTCAGCGGGAGTTCGGTCCTCCAGGATGCTGCTCAGCGTGGTGGAGGAGGTTTGTGCTTCCTTGCCAGGGCCCCACAGAGCGTTTGCTGAGAACCGTACTTTGTCTGACCAGTGGGATGATGAATGTAAGTATGTGTTCCTCTCTCTGACTGTCTCGCCTGCTGTGGGGGCGTGGCAGGAGGAGCAGGGGGCTCTCCTGTCTTTCAGGACACTTGTTTTGGGAGTATGAGAGTATCAGCAAGAAAGCTGTTTATTTTACCTGTGTCAAAGTGTCATACGCGGGGTTGGTGGCATCGAAGTGGTCAGAGTTTTTTGGTGCTGCCTTGTCTCCTGTAGGGTGCTGGGGAAGCCTGTACAAACCCCCAGTCGACAAATACACAGGGTACCTTCAGTGGTGGATTGTACACGAGCTTCTGGCTACAAAGGGTATCTGGCGCACCTGGATCCAGGGGTTGATGGGGTTTGTCCTTTTTGTCCACTTAAGGAAACTGTTCACCATGTTTTTGCACAGTGTCACCAGTTGTCAGGGTTGTTTGGGTTGTTGGGGAGGTGGTTTCGTAGGCTTAGGTTGTTGTTCACTATGGACTTACTTATTTTTTGTCCAAAATATCGCACACAATCCAGGAGGTTGCATGTTTTAATGAACCTGCTTTGTGGACTCTCCAAGTTGGTCATTTGGAAGACTCAGAAAAACTGTGTTTTAGCTCAGGGGGTCAGTGGACCCTGAGTTTATGCTGAAGGGACTCTTGGCAGCCCGGATCAGAGTGGACTTCCAGTTTTATGCTCTTACTGATATCATGGACACCTTCAGAGACACATGGTGCATAAATGACGTTCTCTCGTCTGTGCAAAATGGGAGCTTGGTGCTCCATTTCTGACGCCTGTCAAAAAAAAAAAAAAATAAATAAATAAAAACGATGGATGTGATGTAATTCAATTTTTGTGAATACGAGGTCTGGCAATAAAGTATAGGTCCTTTTTATTTTTTTCAAAAACTATATGGATTTCATTCATATGTTTTTATGTCAGACATGCTTGAACCCTCGTGTGCATGCGTGAGTTTTTCCACGCCTGTCGGTGACGTCATTCGCCTGTGAACACTCCTTGTGTGAGGAGTCGTCCAGCCCCTCATCGGAATTCCTTTGTCTGAGAAGTTGCTGAGAGACTGGCGCTTTGTTTTGATCAAAATTTTTTCTAAACCTGTGAGACACATCGAAGTGGACACGGTTCGAAAAATTAAGCTGGTTTTCTGTGAAAATTTTAATGGCTGATGAGAGATTTTGAGGTGATACTGTCGCTTTAAGGACTTCCCACGGTGCGAGATGTCGTGCAGCACTCCCAGGCGCCGTCGTCAGCCTGTTTCAAGCTGAAAACCTCCACATTTCAGGCTCTATTAATCCAGGACGTCATGAGAGAACAGAGAAGTTTCAGAAGAAGTTGGTTTCAGCATTTTATCCGGATATTCCACTGTTAAAGGAGATTTTTTTTAATGAAAGACGTGCGGACGGGTCCGTGCATCGGGACGCAGCCGGCGCGGTGCGGCGGCACAGGAAAAACACCTCCGTGTTGATAACCATTTGTAAAATCCAGGCGGCTTTTGATGGCTTTCAGTGGAGTGAGTATATGAGAAGTTGTTTAACAGCTGGACATGTTCCAACTTGTCCTTAAGGCTTCCAACGGAGGTGTTTTTCCTGTGGCGGAGCGTCGCGGTGGCTGCGAGCCGACGCTGCAATCCGCCCGCACGTCTTTCATTAAAAAAATCTCCTTTAACAGTGGAATATCCGGATAAAATGCTGAAACCGACTTCTTCTTAAACTTCTCTGTTCTCTCACGACGTCCTGGATCAATAGAGCCTGAAATGTGGAGGTTTTCAGCTTGAAACAGGCTGACAACTGCGCCTGGGAGTGCTGCACGACGTCTCGCTCCGTGGGAAGTCCTTAAAGCGACATTATCACCTCAAAATCTCTCATCAGCCGTTAAAATTTTCACCGAAAACCAGCTTAATTTTTCGAACCGTGTCCACTTCGATGTGTCTCACAGGTTTAGAAAAAATTTTGATCAAACAAGGCGCCAGTCTCTCAGCAACTTCTCAGACAAAGGAATTCCGACGAGGGGATGGACGACTCCTCCCACAAGGAGTGCTCACAGGCGAATGACATCACCGACAGGCGTGGAAAAACTCACGCATGCGCACGAGGGTTCAAGCATGTCTGACGTAAAAACATATGAATGAAATCCATATAGTTTTTGAAAAATAAAAAGGACCTATACTTTATGGACAGACCTCGTAAAGCTGTCTTTTAAAATTCAAAATTCTCTCTCTCTCTGTCTCTCTCTCTCTCTCTGTCTCTCTCTCTCTCTCTCTCTCTCTCTCTCTCTCTCTCTTGGTCTCTGTCTCTTGCTCTCTCTGTCTCACTCTCTTTCTGTCTCTCTGTCTGTCTCTGTCTCTCTCTGTCTATCTCTCTTGGTCTCTGTCTCTCTGTCTGTCTCTCTCTCTCTGTCTCTCTCTCTCTCTGTCTCTCTCTCTCTCTCTGTGTCTCTGTCTCTCTCTGTCTGTCTCTCTCTCTCTCTCTCTCTCTGTGTGTCTCTGTCTCTCTCTGTCTGTCTCTCTCTCTCT